>NC_056739.1:1385823258-1385830758 GCF_019279795.1 Protopterus annectens
TTCTGTAACCATATTATCGTCGAATACAAAGGCAATGACTAATAGTAACGATCGTAGACACTCCAGGAACTTTGTACTAGGAAGTAATCCTTTGTTAAATATGGATTTTGCAATTTTAACTAATAACTGTCTCCGTGATTCCATCCCCGTCAGTACGGATAAGAACTTTGATGAAATGCTACGTGATTTAAGTTATAAAGTTGGTAGGTTACAGCGGCTGCAATGGCAGAAACACCACTTCGAGGCTTGTCTTAAGTTCGGCATTGTTCCTAGGGGCATGAGGGTACTTTGTATGCCGACGCAAGGTGAAAGGTACCCGGAGCTCCTAGCGAAGTGGCAAATGATTAATATTCGTACTGGTTTTCTATATATGGAATTGTTAATGGAGTATTTCGAACCAGAGATGGATAGCTTAAAGAAAGCTATATCTCATTTACAAGTCAAATTGGAAACAGAGTTCAATGGTGAGAGCTTCAGTAACAAATTGGAACAACTATATATAGATTTATCTGAGAGCAATGAGAAATTAAAGTTGCAAAAAATAAGTAAATTAAAGAGAGATCATGAGGACTTTATAAAAGGTAACATCTTCATTTGGCCGAGAGAATTCAATAAGACTGTTTACAGATGCCCTTTTCATTCACAAAATCAACAGCCTGAAGCAAGGAAACCGGCGGAAATACATCAGAGTGAATTTCCGGTTTTGGAGCGAGGCCAGTTGAATTGTGATCAGGCCCATGCAACAACTCCTATTCCTGGTAACAGCGCAAGTGTAGTAGACACGACTTTTGGATTTAATTCTTTCAGTAAAATAACATCAACTGTAGTTGCTGCCACGGTCGCTCCAGAGGAACAGGTTGAGCAAAGGATTGACAACGATAGTGGATGTACAGAATTTAGACAACTAACTGGGTCCTTGGAGACCAAGCCGCTGGGGACAGACCATGCTCGAATGGGAGCCAGAAGGAAGGAGGTCCAAGGGCAACAACGTTTTTTGGTGCAACTACCAGCGCCAGTAAAAAAGAAGAAAGGGGAATGGAAACGCTCATTGAGCGAAGGCAGAGGTACCAAAAAGAGGAGGACAATAGATTGACTGGTAAACGGGATCATAATATTGTTTTTAATTTATCTTGCCATGCATTATCGGAGGATGAGTTGTATGTATTAAATAAGGGTTTTACATTTGTTCCAAGTCAAGAAAGTGTTCTAAATGAAGTGATAATGGACTTAATGTTTTTCTGCCGTAATATATGTTTGAAACAGCTATTTGGTAAAAATACATCCACACAAGCGGTATTAAGGCAACTGAGTAGTTTTGTGCCTCTGTTCACCAATGTTATGCAATGTTTTATTAATAGTTGTGAACAAGATTTAATTAAACACTTACATAAAGACTATAGCCATAAATATTATAACCTGACACAGTCCCAGAGAGTAGCACTACACAGCCTAAGCAGTAATGATCAATTGATTATCAAGCAAGCTGATAAAGGAGGAGCAGTGGTTGTTTTAGACACCATAGTCTATCAAGACAAAATTAGAGCACTGTTGTCAGATGCTAAGACTTATCACCCTATGAATCCACTTAACACAAAGCAGACTGTAGATAAGGTACATAATAGTCTAAAACGACTTTTAGAACAAAGGAGAATAGATGAAGATTTGTTTCAATTTCTATGGAAAGATAATATAGTCATTCCCTTATTTAAAGCTTTGCCTAAAATACATAAATCTTTGCAGGACCCACCTCTCCGACCTATAGTGTCAGGTAGAGGTTGGGTCACAGAACACATTTCCATATGGTTGGAATACACCTTAAAACCATATGTAGAAGGTATAGAAGAGATACTTAGGGACACATGTCAATTTTTGAAAGCTATAGGAGATATAAGGTTGGACTTTACCAGTGGAGAGTATCTGCTGGTAACTTTGGATGTGAAGGATCTGTTCACTGTCATCAGCAATGATTATGGGATAGAAGCTATCAGTTCCTTATTAAAAGATATGGGTGTTGAAGTAACTAAAATTGAGCTATTGAAAGATATGCTTAGTTTGGTCTTGGAAAACAATGTGTTCCTAGGTTTAAATCAAACTTATAGGCAAGCACAGGGGGTAGCCATGGGCACCCCTGTGCTAATACCTATGCCAACCTCGTATTATCATATTGGGAGAAAAAAATCTTTCTTAAAAAATAAATTTTGGGTGAAACATATCGTACTGTATAAGCGTTTTGTGGATGATATTTTTATTTTTTGGAAGGGTAATATAGAGCAGTTAAATGCTTTTGTAACTTATATTGAATCTACCACCTCTTTCCTGAGATTTACGATGGTTAGCTCTAATAATTCTATAGATTTTTTGGATGTTGCCTTACAACTCAATACCCAAGGTTTTTCTAGTCATGTGCATAGGAAGGAGTGTTGGAAGAACACTCTGTTGGATTTTGACAGCATGCATCCTAGATTCACTTTTTCTAACATTATCCAGGGACAAGTGAGCAGGGTTTCTAGGATTTGTACTGAAGAAACACAATTTGAAAATGAGATAGATCGATCGAAAGATAACTTTGTGGTAAGAGGGTATAAGAGAGATATGGTGCACAATGTGGTAGAGAAAAATAAAAATTTTAGACAGGGTAAGTTAAAACCATGGTTACGTCGTAATGATAATTCAGAACCAGGACCAGTCTCTAATAAAAATGATGAACAACAACTCAAAATAATGCTTAAATATAGTAGTGATATAAAAGGAGTGTGTGAAATCGTCAGAAAAAATTGGAATATTTTATTAACAGAAGATCAAACAAAAACTATAATTGGCAACAGTCCGAAATTTGGCTTTAGAAGGAATAATAATCTCAAGGACATTCTGGGTAAAGAGAAATCTCTTAAAAAACAGCCTTTTAAAACCAAGATAGGGAGTGTACCTTGTGGAACCTGCAAGGCTTGTACCAGTATCAATAAAGATACTTTATTTACACATCCAGTAACAGGCAAGCTTTTTGAGGTTAAACCTAGGGCTACTTGCAGAACCACAGATATAGTTTATTTAGCAGAGTGTTAACAATGCACCAGTTATTATGTAGGAAAAACCAATAATATGTTTAAGGTTAGGATATTACAACATCTTTCAGCAATAAGAACCAGTGACCCCCATAATGCTCTATATAGGCATATAGAGAAATATAACACACATGTTTTTAAATTTAGGGCTATAGTAAACATCAAAACAGGCAACAGAGGGGGAGATATTAGACACCTTACTGAGCTAGCTGAAGCAAGATGGATCATTGAATTGACATCACATAGAACACCTGGGCTAAATGATGTGATTCCCATGAGGCCCGCCCTGAAAAATAGGCGGGTGTTTTACTGATTGTCTATTGGTTGCATTTAGTTTAAATATTTTGAAGCATTTGATGTTAGAATATCTGATGAAGGGTTAGTACCCAAAAGCGCTCATCTTGGTTTATATTCGCATTATATTTGGATTTTTGACTGTGTGTTTTTAACAGAATTTTATTAAAACCTTGAAAAATAGCAGCATAGCAGTGTTCTGTGATGATTTCTTTTTGGAGTTTATTCTGTTTTTCGTTTACACAGAACTTTGGGGAGGCACAGAACTTTTTTTGTTGTCTATGTTCTTGGTGTGTGAGCTGTGTGTTATTAAGTATTCGCTACTAGATATTGATCTGATATGTGGATATTAACTGTAGACTACTATGTGTATATAACATGTCATTGAGGGCTGCTGTCATGTAGTAATGGCATACTTATCAGTGTCAGACATCTATCTGTTAAATCATTCATCCTAATGCATAACCTGTTGTCTATCTGATTTCTTCCTGTCCTCTGTACAGATGTGTAGATGTCAGTTATCCATCTTGGGTGCTTACAGGCAAGCTATGCTTGACTGACACTGACATGTCTGCCCAGCTGTGTTATGAGTGCCACATCTAGGAAACCCCACCGTGTATGCACCACATGCCACAGATGCCTCAACTAGACTACCACAGTTAACAGAACATGCTTGGGTACAGGTCTCCAACCCAGCCACTGGCCATGTTATGTAATATATGTTGCATACATGTCAACTGGAGCACCTCACTGGCCCTCTGCAAAAGAAAACCAGATGACTGGATGTTGCATTTAATTGTCACCCTGGGGATCACTCAAGTGGCATCAGTTGGTAGATGGCCTGCTGACAAATGTCAGGTGGCAAGATACCAGTATACTCACATCCCCTACTCTTCTCATCTCCCCATGGACATTAGCCTGGTACACAGCTAGGAACACCTGCACCTAAGGACCTCAGTATTGACAAATGCAAATGGACCTATGGACCCTGGCCCACCTCGCCACCTGTGAGGGGAAAATAAAAAATGCAATTTAAGACCTGTATGGCATTGCTTATCTCTATACACACACACACACATGCACACACACACACACACACACACACACACACACACACACACACACACACACACACACACACTTACAGGTGAGGTGGCACAAAGATATTACACAGATCTCTTATTACCCAAAAGTCAACATGCATGACATATGGCACTCAACAGCATGCACTGCAGCTATACTCAATCCTTGTTACCAACATTATACATCTCTGTGATGCATGAGTTGTGTTAGTAGGTGATCTCCCTTCCCTTGGAACACACTGCACCCCATGTACACAATATTGCTGTGCGCCTGTTCAGCACCCTGGCATGTACTGTACACCATACCTCACGAGTGTACACAACATTGCTGAATGTGTATATGTGTGGCAGTTATGTTTGCTCAGTTGCTCACAGCCCCTATGTGTTTGTCTGGGTCTATATTAAATCAGCAAATGCTTAAAAAAAAGTAAACGCTGATTTATCAACCCCATGTAAGTGAAAGCTTACCCAAATGAACTATAATCCAAACGAGCAGCCAAAAGCTTACAATCCCGAAAACTTAGCTTTGCTGTTCCAAAAAAGAAAAAAAAACTTTAAAACATTACATAAAGTGGGGGGCTTCGCCCCCCCCCCACACCCCCAGTCATGGGGGGCTGTGCCCACCCCCTACTTAAATATACCAACTTCAAGATCACACTACAGTGACAAAAATGGAAAAATAATGAAGGTGGCCAAGCAATTTCTTTACCAGGGAAAGAATTTGCTTATATGCCATTTCGGTATTTTGCCGTTTTGTGCTTTCAAGTTTGATCAAGGTGTATTTGAAAGAATGCGTCTTTGATCATATAATAGGGAACCATTTGTCTGACACATACCTTGGATGATATAAGGACAGATGTCAATACTGAATGCCTGACCTCTGATTTGCAGATCTCATCATCAGCAGTGCATGTATGAGCAAAAGAATACGATTACACTGGCAACCTTCAAAGCTTACTGTAGCTATGAGGAGTGTACACACTCTTGCTGACATACCAGCCTCTTCCATGATATGCAATGGTGCCAGAATACTGCATATGTTAAAATTACACACACCTGATATGTGACATATAACCTGTGCAATCAAATGCAGTATCAAACAAATGTGTTAGTTGTACAGATGCTGTATGAGATACATACAATGTATAGGTTGCATAAGTGTGCACACCCTTAACATGATGGTTTGTTGCAGCACATAAGTGAACTACAGCAGTCACTATTCCTGGAAGGGATATACTAGCATGGCCCATCTTCACTTGCCATTATTTGGTCACTCCACCCTACAAATGTCCCCCAACTCTGCCCAATTGCATAGTCAGCTCATGTGCACAGCCCTTGGAGGTCACACAGCATCTACACTATTGTTGAGGAGTCAGTGTTATGTCTGGCACAATTCATGACCTTGACTGTGTTCACATACAGCCATTCTTAGTGAGCTTTGGATGTATGCTTCAGTTCACTGTTGTGTTTCAGGATGACACCCCTCCCCATCCTCAGCCTTATTGCAAATGCTTGACATCTATGGGCCACACATGTGTGTAATTTTGCAGTGTTCCAAATTCAGAATGCCATGTCTACCAGCCTAGTTCCTGCTAATGAACAGCAAATCTAATGGTGTACACTTGCACCGGCAAGGTACAGATAGGGGTGGTGGGCCTGAGGTGGAGTGAGGTGTTACTTGTGCACCACATGTAGCTTTATTAATACTGTCTGTAGGTTTCAGCCTTTGTCTCAGTACACCATTACACATTGCAACACATGCCTTTGGGAGAGTTGATGTTATGCATATGCTATCTGTAGAGAGCCCTAGATGATGTTTCCTGTGAAACAACTTTTCCATCTGATTTCCCTAACCCATAGGATACACCTATGCAGATTCCAGGTGATTGTCAACACAGATACTGCACAGGCAGTACTTGCCAGACATTTTTGCAAGTCCCTCAGTGTTGCTGCATGTTTCTGGGCAGCCTCTGTGACCAGTTTGCAACATGTGTTGTCATCTGTCTTGGATGGACATCTGGTTATTTTCTACATTAATGTTGTCCCATAGTCACATACATGACTGTCTGCACTGTTTGCCATGGTATATGCAATGGTGAGGTAAGGATACTTCTCCCACTCCTGAGTGCTACCTTTCAGATATGGGATCCATTCCATGGTTTTTCAGATATGTGCAAGCCATGGCTGCCTCTGTTGCAAGTGAGTGAGCAAATGCCATGGGCATACGTCTTGGACAGCTGACCATTACTTGGTGTGACATTGAGGCCCTGTACTCGATGGAAGGTGCATACTCAAGAAAAGTGAAAGCTGTCATTACCTCAAAAGCTGTTTCCACAATATGTTATTTGGAGTGTGTGCACCCATATGCTTCCAGTGTTTAAGGTATGTATTCCCCATATTTGTTGTCCTAACATAGGATTCCATATTACTCATTCATTGCTCACAATAGGGCCACATTACAGGTTGTAAAAGGTGTGGAATGTGGTATTCTGATATGCCATTGTGTAGATCTGTAACAGTTGCCATTGCAATAGTGGTGTATGCACTGTTGTAGCCACTGTATAAAAGTAATGTTTCAGACATGTCCCTACTGTAGGCCATTTGTCCCACCATTATGTTCATCTCTGTCCACACATCTTGCACTGATAGGTTGTTAGGTATATTGCAGGACTCTTACATACCCTTCAGATATACCACCATGGTGATCACTCTGGTGCAGTGCAGTTAACAGCAACAATAAGTGAACATATACAGCATGCATTATGGATAGGTGTGTTAAATGTGTGCATGGCAAATACCATGACCATAACATGGCCAGTGTATTGGCAAACCTGAACAAAACAACACCATACTCATGAGCTACAGGCTGCTGCCCCAGTTGTATACCAGACAGACCTACATAGTTGTGTTAGAGATGGAATGTCAGTAGCCACACCTGTGACATTGGTACAGGGTGGGAGCAGCATTTCAGTACATCAACAGTACAAACCCACAATACTAGAGATTATGCACATCTTTTCATTACTACACTGCAGCAACAGACTATGTTATCTGACATATGC
>NC_056739.1:1385835758-1385838258 GCF_019279795.1 Protopterus annectens
TCCGAACACCATTATATTGGGTGACTTCAACTACCCAAACATAGACTGGGAGCACTACTCAAGCTCCAGCACCTTAGCCCAAAGGTTCCTGGAAATTATAAACTCAAATGCTATGGAACAACTAGTCACCACTCCCACAAGAGGGGATAACATACTAGACCTGATCATTACCAACATGGGTACTCTATGCTCCATACCAGAAGTATATCCCTCATTGGTAAGATCAGACCATAAATTAATTTCACTGGATATCCACATCCTGACCCCACCCCCAACCCAGAAAACCACAGTGAAAAACTTGTCAAAAGCGAACTTCTCACTTCTCAAAACTGAAGTGGAATTCTTCAAGGCCCCAGGGCCAGTGGAAACTATGGCCCAAACTGCAGAATCCTATATAAATGCATTCTACGGACATCCCCAGGAATGCATGGATCATGCTATCCCAAACAAAACCAAGACCCAATCATCCAAATGCAGGCATCTAGTCTGGTGGACCCCAGCCATAAATAAACTGTACAACAGAAGGAGGAAGCTACTACATGATAGAGCAAAATCCCTAATAGGGAAGGCAGCTCTGATCAGTACTAGCAAAAAATTATGATCCCTTATAAAATCCTCCAAGGCCAGCTTCGAGAGAAAAATTGCACAGGACACTAAAGACAATCATAAGGCTTTTTTCAGTTATGTTAGGAACCTGGGATGCAACTCCCAGACTTGTTCTGAGTTGATTCTAAACGACAAAAAATACACTGAACCCACAGACATCGCCAATATCCTGGCAGACAGGTTCAGTGCAAACTTCCACCCCCACCCCCCCCAAAAGAGCAAGTATCTATCCCGGCAGAAGGCTGCCTCCCAAACATCTCTCATGCTCAGGTGAAGGCTGCCCTCTCCAAAGCAAAAAACACTGCTTCCATGGGACCAGATGGCATCCCAGGTTGCATCCTACATGAACTCCAAGAAGAACTAACCCCTCAAATAAAACAGCTGTACAATCTCAGCCTCACTACAGGATATGTGCCCACAGAATGGCATACAGCAACAGTGGACCCACTCCACAAAGGTGGAGCCTCTACGGACCCTGGAAACTATTGCCCCATAAGCCTGACTAGCCTAGTCTGCAAGGCTATGGAGAGGATCATCATGGAGCTCATAAACAAAGACATTGGGGACCTACAGACACTAGATCCTACCCAATTCGGCTTCGTCAAGGGCAGATCCTGCCTTTTGAACCTGGTTGACTTCTTTGAAACAGTCACCAAAGCCATAGATGAAGGGAAGGTAGTCCACACAGCCTATCTGGACCTAGCAAAGGCATTTGACACAATACCCCACTCGGACATCATAGATAAGCTATCCAGCGTAAATATAACCCCCTATGTCACAAGATGGGTCGCAAACTGGCTCAAAGACAGAACCCACAGAGTGAGATTTGCTGGAGCCATGTCAGACTCGAAACCGGTCACAAGTGGCGTCCCACAAGGTTCTGTCCTGGGACCGCTCTTGTTCGGTATATACTTTTCCGAGGTACAGGCCAACGTGGGAGGACTATGGCTCACCAAGTTCGCAGATGACTGCAAACTGGGCGCCATAATCAACTCTCCAGCTGACACAAACATCCTTCAAAAAGGTCTCACAGAGACGGATAACTGGTGCCAGAGCCATGGTCTAAAGCTAAATGCCAAAAAGTGTATAGTCATACCCTTTGGCAAAAACAATGTGCCCACAAATTACCACATAGGCGGTAACCCATTAAGTACAGAGAAAGTAATTAGGGATCTGGGGACCCAAGTTGATAGCAATCTCTCCTTTGACAGCCACATTGCCAAAGTGGTTAGAAAGACCTTCTACATATCCCACCTCATCATGAAAGGATTCACATCCAGATCAAGTCCCCTTTATTCATCCCTCATCAGGCCTATCATAGAATATAATGCCCCCTTTGGGATGTACCTTACCCGACACCTGCAGCAATTAGAAAGACCCCAAAAGTACGTCACCAAGAGGATCAAGGGACTCAAGCAGATGCCATATGCTGCTCGGTTAAAAAAAAATCCAGCTCTACTCAGTTGCATAACACCTACTTCGAGGCAATCTATGCCTGACATATAAAGCTATGTCCAATCCAGAATTAATGGACATGCTCCACCTCAGTAAATCTAAATACCTTAGAGCAACATGCTCGAGGGACTTGAACCTCAGCACAGAAATAAATAGAACTTGCTGGAGGGACAGATTCATAACCCAGAGGCTCCCTTCGCTCTGGAATAGAATTCCAATTCATGTTAGGCAGAGCACCTCACTGAATCTCTTCAAGAAGAATCTTGATGAGTGGATGGGGGATCATAGGTTTGTCCCGGGGATTACTTCCATGTCACTATTAGACAGAGGCACAGTAAACTAAACCTTAAAAAGGGCACAGTATACTCAAATCAAGGGGTGGCATAAGACAAACAAAATTGGGCTAGGCTTGTAATTGCCCCAGGGCAGATAGCCTAGT